>NW_020528840.1:0-5000 GCF_003368295.1 Carassius auratus | reverse complement strand
CAGACACCTAAATATTATATATTTCTACAGTTTTCTGTTATAGACATCATATTTAGCAAATTATGAAGCTCAAAATTATTAATTTGTCAGCAATTTTAAAAAAATCAGGTTTTGAGGGTTGGTAAAATAACATATATGCATTACAATATCCTTAATTTAACATTTTAATTGTTTAAAAAATATATAATAAATAGACCAGTTACCAATTAGCAGTTGCTAAAATGTAAAAAGTTAAATTTGTGTTGTCATATTGGCCATAACAAACTGTTGATTATCTGTTATTATTGGCTAATAAATTCCATATCACCCTATTTCTCCTAAATAATGCTTAAATATTTCACACTCTTGTATGCTTTATATTTTAATTACACTGTAAATATGGAATATGAAGTATTGTAATATGTTGCCCAAATAAAGCAGGAAAAAACAATGTGTATGCTTCTAGGAAAGCATCTGCTTGTATTCAGTGTTCGGACTTGGTCTGTAAGTGCTTTTCTTTTCATAAAGTAAAGGTTTATGAATCTTCTAAAATGGTGATAAAACAAAACCACTTGCCACGAAGTAGAGCACCGCTGATGATGGCAGTATTTAGTATCTATAAGAGTCCCACATCTGCTGAAGCGTTCTGAAGTGCTGAACCAGAGCCAGTGTGCGCTAGGGTAGAAAAAGTGCAATAAAGTAGAGATCAGTGCGACTATACTGGGCTCTCTCTGGACTAAATAGTTTTAGAGTTGTCAAGCAGGACAGGTTTTCATATGAAGTGTTGAATGAGAAATTGCTGAAGTGCCCCTCCCTCCTTGCTTCACATGCACACTTGCAGGCACTTATTTTGGAAAGCGCTGTTCTATATTAGAAGGCTTTTCAAGAAGAGTTGACCGTAGGGTAGAAGTCTTTGGTATGAGTTTGCAGAAACGTCTGGAAATCAGGACAGAATCTCCCATTTTTATCTGTAATTTTCCTCAGGCAGCTGCAGCAATTCTGATAACTCACTTTAAAGTCCTCCCTTCTGTTCCCTGTTTATGCGTGAAACATGATGAAATCAAAGTAGTTCATCCTCGATGTGTGGCATTTGTTTGGTTCGAGGGATAATTCACTCCAAAATTAAAATTCAGTCATCATTAACTCAGTATTTGTTGTCTAAATATCTCCTCTTGTGTTCCGCAGAAGAAAGTCAAACAGTTTTGGAAATTATGACAGCGTTTTCATTTTTGGATGAACTAAGCCTCAAAACCCAGAATTCATATGTATTTTCTAATGGGAGTCCATACAATGCAATGCACCATTCACTAAAATATAATGTACTTTTTGAAAGAGATTTTCCTATGGTTTTGCTTCAAGCATAGTTCAGTATTTTCTAGGAATTACTAGTAGTACGGTAAAGTGTTAGTACAGTGTCTAAAGGACTTCGGAAACCTCGGAATGTCACTGCCATTTCCCACAACCCTCCTTATTTAGATCTTAGGGTTTCTGTTTTTTCACTAGACATCTAAAGCCGTGTCATGGCTGAAGGAGAGCCATACTGTAGGTGTACCAATATCTATATTTAGCCGGCACTTTCTCCAGCACGCATGAGCGAATCTCCTGTCTGACATAGGCTGCATGTAAGGAGGATGCAGCTGAGTGCTAGAAACCTCTGCAGCTGAAAATTAACTCTATAGTTTCCAAGCCAGTTACTGGCGAATCTGATGGAAATGGATAATTGTGGTATTGCTTTAATCACGCTTTGCTAATGGGATGTTATAGTCTGCTATGCAGCATCAGTTTAGGCTTTCATATTGATTGTTTCATGGAGACAGTGGCCTGGCAAACTGTGTGTATTTTATTAGTGATGCTTGCCAAGGAAATCTATGAATCATACTTCAAATTATGCAGCCTACATTTTTTACTTTGATGATTTTTAGATGATAAAACAAAAGAATCCTATAGCGTTACAGTGAAGAACATTTTAGCAACTGTATAACGTTGTGTAGGTGAGATTTGGATGAGGATGCAATATATTTTATTAATGTTTATTACATTTATTATTATACTTGGCTTCAAAAAATAAATAGATTTGAAGTGTATAATGAAATTGTCTAATAAATCCTTCAAGCTTAAAAATCCTTCAGTGTTCCATAACTCATCTTTTGTACTCAGAAGTAAGCAGGAAGACTTTTTAACTTTGTGATTTTTGTTGTAGTTCCCCAACTATTTTTTTTATATATTTTTTTTTACTGTTTTAGGAACATATTTATTTCTGTTTTAGGTAATGAGAAAGCTATATTATTATTGGCAGGTGTTTCTGACAGCTGGCACAGCCCAGTAGTGATGAATAGTATCCGTGTTGTAAAACCTGTGCTTGCTCTGTCAGTTTTATAAGTAGACTCATTGTCTAAAAGAGCCTAGTTTTCCTGATTGGCCAGTCGTCATGGTAGAAAGATGATAGAAGTCTTATTCAAAAGAAAATATATGGTGTAATGTCTTGGACTTAAATTAATAGCAGTGTTCATGATGATAAAATATCCATGCTTTGTCTCTTAAACAGAATATTGTTGGACAATCAATGAGTAGCATAAAAAGCTCAGGGCCTCTGCTTTGGTTTTATCCTCGTGATACACAAATCGTCAAGAGTCAAAGGGGTTTTTTCCATGGCAGTTTTGCAAAACTGTCAGTTTTACGTTGTTCACTGTAGCTTGCTTAGGGAGAGAAACATGCTCTAATTTCTCTTGCATAAGAGTCTCTTGGTGTCAAGTAGAGTTTGGCTTTTGTGAAAGGATTAATTAAACTCTTTCGGCTGACAGATATCAGCCATTGTCCAACAATAACACCTCCTCTCAGAGCTAAACGCTAACATTTTGTGTTATAAACATATACACTGTCAAACAAATTTTTGAATATGTTTTGTACATTTCTTCATTCACCCACCAATGTTAAATATTTCTTTCTCTTCATCTGTTTATACATTCTGCACATCTGTGATCAGAGGTAAGCTGTTTTCTCTTGACATTGCACAGCCTGACTAGTTATCTCGTTCGCAGTCTAGGGACAGAAGTACGATTTGTTTGATGTTTAAAAAGTGCAGTTTACACTGTGAAGTCTTTAAGCCTCGGAAACAAATGTAATTGTTACATTTAATCCCATTTTTTAAGCATGTAAATACTTCAGCATTTACTTATTTTATCTGGGAGTAGGTCAAATGTTGCGAAACGCTTTTATTATTATTTTTTTTTCATTACAATTACGGACATATTAGTTAGTCATTACAGCAATGCAAAAAATACATAAAAAATATAAAATAATAAAACTTCTCATATGATGCGGTTTTAAGTTTTCCTTTCTGTTTGGAGTGTTACAAGCTGTTTGTGAATAGATAAGATCCCTGAAGTTGCAAAGACTAAAGTCTCAAACTCAAAGAGATATTGTTTATAAAAGTTAAGACTCGTCCATGCCCTTTACATCAAAATGTGGGAAGATTTGCATAATGCCACCCAAGATTTTCAGCGAAGAAAGAAGGAGTAACTTTGATTTTCGCTGTAGTATTGTTACCGCCGCCGGAATGTTGTGGAGACGAAGTGTTTCATTGTCAAAGCGAAACTACTTTGTTTGGTCTTCCAAAAGAGGACACAACTAGAAATCAGTGGTTAAGTTGTATTAACACCACTGTTCCAGAACAGTTCAAACCAAATATACAGATGTGTGCAGTTATTTTTACGGAGGACAGAGTAGCCTACAATGCAGGTGTTCTGACCAATAATGCTGACTCGTAGTCTGTAAGTATGTTTTCATATTTTAAAGGATTTGCAATTCAAACGCGAGTTTTTCAGCATTGTAGAGTGCTAGTTGTTTGTTGTTTATCCGATCACAAATGCAGACTTGGCTTTATGTTTACCCTGTGTGATGCAACAAAATGCGTAAAAAAACAGTATAAGTCATTATAATCAGTAATTATGTCCCCACTGGATGCAAAAAATGCCTCGTTTGTAATGGGTTTTATTGGTTTTGTCTCATCGCACCGGGACATGGCATCACAGTTTGGTAAGGGGCGTAAAATTTCCGTCACATGCTTGAGGTATTCAGCAACAAGATTCAAGATTCAAGATAATATGCACTGGATAGCTGGCCAATCAGAGCACACCTCGCTTTTCAGACTGATGAGCTTTGTAAAAATCGACAGGTTTCAGAAAAGCGGGAGGAGAAACAATAATGTACTGTGTGTGGAAATTATTCTTTTTTTAACCTTAAACTGCATAAACACATTTTATTACACCAAATACACCAAATAATGTTCTTTTTTTTGCAAGGTCATATGAGCCCTTTAAATACATTTTTATTTATTTAATTTACTGTTTTTAATTTTTAACATTAAAGGGGGGGTGAAATGCTATTTCATGCATACTGAGTTTTTTACACTGTTTAAGAGTTGGATTCCCATGCTAAACATGGACAAAGTTTCAAAAATTAAGTTTTGTTCCCAAAATACTCCTTCCGGTTTGTCACAAGTTTCGGAAAGTTTTTTTCGAGTATGGCTCTGTATGACATTAGATGGAGTGGAATTTCCTTATATGGGTCTAAGGCACTTCTGCCGGAAGAGCGCGCGCTCCCGTATAGCGAGGCTGAGCTGCACAGACATTTCACTGATCAGAGCGATTCACTGATCAGAGCGAGAGCGTCGCGAAAAGTCACAAAAGAAGTGTGTTTTTGGTTGCCAGGGCAAGACAACCCTGCACAGATTACCAAAAAAAAAACAGCATTAAGGGACCAGTGGATGGAGGTTATTTTTACAGAGCATCAATGGAGTTGTGCAAGTGTTTTTGTTTGTTCCCTGCATTTCGAAGATGCTTGTTCACAAGGCCCAGTTTGACGACGGATTTGCTTATCGTTTATTTCTTAAGGATGATGCAATCCCAAGGAAAAAGGGTCACTATCGTGTGTTGGAACGCAGGCGGTGAGTAAAACTACTTCAAATATCTCTGCCTCCTTGTTAGTGCGTCCCCTCCCATGCCAGAGACCCGGGTTCGAGA
>NW_020528839.1:0-18990 GCF_003368295.1 Carassius auratus | reverse complement strand
TATAAAGATATGATGGTATATGACCCTAATGGTAAAGCATACTTGCATGGCCTAATTTATTCAAATGCGAGTGGGAAAGAGTTGGATCTGTCGTTTACGCTCACCCACATGCCAGCAGCAGAATTCACTGCCGTTTCCTTCCTTCTCAGCAATGGGCAGATATTTCTCTGGTGTGGAAATGCTTTTGTCATTTCAATGGAATCCAAATCATGTTTGTTTGCTGATGCTTAGAAACTCTCAAGGAGGGATCCAGATCGCGGCATGATGTGCATTAGCCATTCAGGTGAAAAGTAAAGTGCTTTGAATAATACAGTGATAATTTACCCACTTTGATTTCATTGGAGGGTGACTGTGTTTCTCCAGCTATTCACCTGTTAAATTCACACACACTCTGACACATTAACAAAACAATAAAAAATTCACACATATTGACCATGTTCGCTGAATAAAGAAAGATGAACCACATCAACCTTGTGTGACGTAAACGGAAATCCTCACTTCATGGTAATAGAATTATCTTGGCAGAAGACATTTCTGAGATGAAGCTGTTGTCACACTGTCCGGATGTGCTCTGTCATGGCATAATCACATTTAGCCACTTAACTTTTGACTTGAGTACAAGTTACACATTTGTTGGCTTAAGTAGGATATGAAAAACACACCAAGAGCTCCTGGTCACATGATAAACTGCTGTTGCTAATGTGCCGGACATGACTCACATTGCTAAAGACTGCAGTTTTCTTGTTGGTTTAATAATGTCTGGACATTTTTAACCTTGTGTGACATATTAAGGAAAGTTTGAGACTATAAAAGTCAAGAAGAGCTATATCACTTGAGCAAACTGGGCGACTTTTCATAGCCCTGTCATTGTTAATTAATCAGCAAGCATAACAAATGGCTTAATGTCATTGTGCACCTGGTCTGTTCAAACTGCGGCTGAAGAAATCTATTTTATTACACTGGCTGGACAGAAGCACTGCCGTAAATATTTAATTTTGTGGCATGTTGCCATGGCAGCCAAGGTTCCCATGTCAGAGGTGCTTTCCGCTGGGAATGTCTTGTAAATGCAAATTGACAGCTCTTTAAAAAAAAGAAAAAAAAAGAAGAAGCTTCATTTGAAGACCTGCCAAATGAAATATCTATTTATCTGTCTCTGTCGGTCTGTCTAGTTTGAATGCTTTTGAAAGACTGCATTTATTTGAATAAAAAAATATATAGTTAAAATATTAACATTGTAAATATTATTACATTTAAAATAATGATTTTATAATTTCATATATTTTAAAAAGAAATTAATTCCTGTGATGCAAGGCTGAATTTTCAGCAGCAATTACTCCAGTCTTTGGTGTCACATTATCCTTCAAAAAATTCTAATATGCTTATTTTATGCTCAATAAACATTTATTATTATTATTATTATTATTATTATCAGTGTTACAAACAGATATGTTGATTAATATTTTTGTAAATTGTTTTCCAGGATTCTTTAATAAAAACTTATCTTATCTTTACTTTTTGATCAATTAAATGCAATTTATGCAAAATCTTACCAAAATTTTATATTAAATATTTAAAAAATGTTATTCATGCTAACATGAGACTTGTTAACATTATGTATATGTATTATCAATCTTTCAGCTCCTGTTAGTAATTTAAAGCCAGTAAACATGGTAACTTTGCAATATATGCAGGAGGATTTCAGAAAGAGTGTAACTATTATGTAACTATCGACAAAGTATTGTTTACACAGAGCAACACTACCCAAAAGAATTACAGCTGCAGTGCATTACCAGACGATCATCACCCTGAACAGTAGTCAAACAATACATTGGTGCCCCAAATAAACACAAATGTTTTACTAACAATGTTTTGTCATAAAGATTTAATATAAGAGCTGTAATAAAATATAACCTTAATGTATCTGTTTTAAACTCTCCAGAATGCCTTCCACTGTAAGTGCTTTACAGTAGTGATGTTTAAATGATTTTCTTTCATTACTTGTAGGTTAATGTTAACTAGCTAAGCACCCGGTCATAATAGAAATAACAGTTTTGTGTACGTTATTATAACAGCTGCAAAATTGAATAGTATGTTCACTATAGTAGTTATCTATGCATAAGTGTGCATTATTTAGACATTATTTAACAAGGGAAGAGCATGTGATAACATCTCCTATCATAATCTCTTTATTGCAGCTACTGTAGTTGAGTATGCCAGTAATTATGTCATGAGTTCTGCTTCCTTCAGAGCAGCACAGGCTGGTTCATCTGCTGTGAATGCAAATGGCTTGGCCGACTGACCTGTTATATGAAATGACCCTTTTAATTAATGCCTGCTAACCCAGAGCTTCATGACGCCTTTATAAGTGGAGAGTGTTTTGAAAACCACTATTGGAGGCTGATTCCTTTTATGGTGAACCACCGAACCTGGTTTAAATGTTCCTACTGACCTTGGGATCAAACGCAAGATAGAGTGAACTACCATTAGAATGCCATGATGAATGGCTCAAGTATTGTGTTTCATTAGTGCCCACTGCTCTTCAACTCTGACATCACTGTATGGGAACACTTCTCCATGTTTCTCAGAGGACAGATGGTTGGCACCAGTGTGTTGGCAGCATTAGCAGGGCACTTGTTCTGTAAAGCAGAAAAAATAAATCCAATCAGTGCTGTTGCAGCAACTAGTGGCATCACATCAGAGCCTTGGTCTATGCAACATACACAAAACAGCTGTGACCCACATCAAAATTAGGTGAGTGTCAAGTCTACAGGCAGAATTTCTGCCTAAATTAAATATAGATTCAGTTGTTGTCAGTATGAATCAAAATCCAAAGCTCACTGACTCCCCTTGAGATTTTAAAATGATTGTTTCCGGTAATGATCAATAATGCTAATTCTTGCCGTATTGACTGTGGAAATCAAAAGGCTGGAACTACACTCTCATGTCTATACCTACTTTATGTTTTGGTGAATTGGTGGCTGATTCGCAAGTATGTTTTCGTACAACTTTGTATGCCACACTGATGGCTAGTCTAGGAGTGGACCGTCATGCTTAGATTTTTTTTTAAATAATAAGTTCATATATATATAATATATATATAATATATATGTGCAGACATTTTCCTAAAGATCTTCTATTTTCATCAAATCACATCTTACAAATTCAAACAAAAATCAACACCTGATAAAAAAATAATACTTTTTCTCATGTAATAGGATTGGTTAAAACATTTTATGGAAGTAAACCAATGTTTGTCTTCCTGGTCTACCATATCTGGGCATTAGTATGGAAGCCCATTTTTGCCACTGACTGAAAAAAAAATATTGCAACTTTTTATCTCACTGATTTTTTTTCTTGCAATTGTACATTTGAGTGCAGTTCTTAATTTCTCAGATTTGCGAGTTTATATCTCACAATTCTTCGGGGGTTTTGTCTCTCGCAATTACGAGTTTATATCACACAATTCTGACTTTTTAACTCGCAAATGTGAATTTTATATCATGCAATTCAAAAAAATTAATAAATAAAGTTTGAACCGTGAGTTTACACTACTTGCAATGTGTGAGTTTATATCTCAATATAAAGTACAATTTTCAAGAAAAAGTCGCAATTAGCTTTTTAAAATTTGTATTCACTGGCATATGCTTGCTTACATTGGTCTGGTGGTTAAAAAATAAATAAAAACAAGGCAAAAAACTTTTGTACCAGTGAAATAAAACAGTATAATAAGAAATCCACCCACAGTGTTACTGTAATTCAAGGATTGTTTTATGATTTCAAATGTTGGTTTTATGACCTGATAAGCATCATAAGTAAATTCCAGTGGTGCATAAAAGTTAATACTTCTCTTCAGTTCATAGCCTCTGTTTCAATATCTCATGGTTTTCCGTTAGATTGACTGTCTGCCACAACAGCATATGCCAACCATGAAGCCCTCATGCTGCTGTAACTCAACATGGCTTGTAGTGAATTGCACAGCATTCTTGTGTGATTATTACAGGTAGGAGTATTAGCAGATAAGGAAATGTATTTGAAACACCAAAAAAGTGATATTATCCCAAGGTCCTAAGGAATTCAAACAAAAATTATTTTTTTTTCAATATAATATGCTTCACTACATGTCTTTCAAAACTGCTACTATTCCCCAAATACACATGCATTGTAATCAAATCGATGTATATAGTTCAAACAGATCACTAATTTCCAAAAAGCATGGTCTTAGTGTTGTACAGTCTAACAAATGCCCATTATTGAGCATTGCTTTAAAAGAGTGTACAGAGATGCTATGAACAAAGATCTAAGGTAAAATATTTTGTTCCAGCTTCTGTTTGTGGGCGGTTTTTACTTCTCATCTTCTTCCCTGTTACACAACAGCCGCCTCTGCCTGGAACAGAGGGTGGGTGAACGCTGGTGCCCATTGATCTTCATGAATATTCTGCATAACTGACCCCTCGCAGACATGTCTCATCATAATCACTGCAATGCAAAAACAACAGCACTGGTTACACCTCTTTTTTCTCTGTCTCCCTCATGCACATGGTTGTAAGCAGCACTCCTTTGCTCCTCAGGATATAATACAGCTACTAAAATGGCTTGCTTTGGGAACAGATATCAGGATGTTGTAGTCACTGACTGTACACCTTATTACTACAATAAATTTTCTAAAGGAAGTTGTTAGGTGCTCTCTAAGGTAAACACTAACTATGATCTCTTATACAGACAAGAACACATGAAGAACCGTTAACTTGCTTTTACTTTGCATTGGAAAATAGGCTAATATCCTATTATTTTTACTAAAATAAGCATTCATTATCAATTATCAATCAATCAATCACCTTTATTTATATAGTGCTTTAAACAAAAATACATTGCGCCAAAGCACTGAACAACATTCATTTGGAAAACAGTGTCTCAATAATGCAAAATGATAGTTAAAGGCAGTTCATCATTGAATTCATTGATGTCATCTCTGTTCAGTTGAAATAGTGTCTGTTTTAATTTGCAATCAAGTCAACGATATCGCTGTAGATGAAGTGACCCCAACTAAGCAAGCCAGAGGCGACAGCGGCAAGGAACCGAAACTCCATCGGTGACAGAATGGAGAAAAAAACCTTGGGAGAAACCAGGCTCAGTTGGGGGGCCAGTTCTCCTCTGACCAGACGAAACCAGTAGTTCAATTCCAGGCTGCAGCAAAGTCAGATTGTGCAGAAGAATCATCTGTTTCCTGTGGTCTTGTCCTGGTGCTCCTCTGAGACAAGGTCTTTACAGGGGATCTGTATCTGGGGCTCTAGTTGTCCTGGTCTCCGCTGTCTTTCAGGGCAGTAGAGGTCCTTTCTAGGTGCTGATCCACCATCTGGTCTGGATACGTACTGGATCCGGGTGACTGCAGTGACCCTCTGATCTGGACACAGACTGGATCTGGTGGCCACGGTGACCTCGGAACAAGAGAGAAACAGACAAATATTAGCGTAGATGCCATTCTTCTAATGATGTAGAAAGTACGGAGTTATGTGAAGTGTTCCGGTTCCAGTTTACCTAATTAATGCAGCCTAAAAATCCTTTAACGGATTTGGATATTAAGAGCATATTAGTATGTTATGTGTATGCCAGGTTAAAGAGATGGGTCTTTAATCTAGATTAAACTGCAAGAAGTGTGTCTGCCTCCCGAACAATGTTAGGTAAGGTTATTCCAGAGTTTAGGCGCCAAATAGGAAAAGGATCTGCCGCCCGCAGTTGATTTTGATATTCTAGGTATTATCAAATTGCCTGAGTTTTGAGAACGTAGCGGACGTAGAGGAGTATAATGTAAAAGGAGCTCATTCAAATACTGAGGTGCTAAACCATTCAGGGCTTTATAAGTAATAAGCAATATTTTAAATCTATACGATGTTTGAATAGGGAGCCAGTGCAGTGTGGACAGGACCGGGCTAATATGGTCATACTTCCTGGTTCTAGTAAGAACTCTTGCTGCTGCATTTTGGACTAGCTGTAGTTTGTTTACCAAGCGTGCAGAACAACCACCCAATAAAGCATTACAGTAGTCTAACCTTGAAGTCATAAATGCAGGATTATGAAGGATCAGGTTAAGTTTATATATTATCAATAATTATTATAGATGTGAAGTTTTGCAAACAACAATTTTGTAACCTACGGTACTCAGTGACAAGCAAAACCAATAGCCTATATGGTTTCCATTAAAGGTGTCAAGGTCTACTGATTAAAGTTTGACGGCTTGTGAGACTTTAAAAAGAAAATATTTGTCTGATTTAGAAGGCGATATACTGAGGATATATCAGTAATCTCTTGATCACTCATGTTTCTGAATGATTAAATTCCATCAAGAGCAAAAACAGGCAGATCAAAATAAGACCTACAGTAGTTTAAGCTACTGTGCTGCGCTCTGCACCAGTTTACTTACAATGGTTTAATCGATAACCTTTACCAAGACTTTCTTGTTTCTTATCAGATTGACTTGTGCAGTGTTTGCTGGTTTCATTAGAAAAGATCTGCAGGAGCAGTCACGATAATAGATGGTTGTCTATTACAGCTCACTTTAAACAATGATTCAGATATTTGCTGGTGGGATGGGGGTGGGTAGGTGATTTGTACATCACATGAAGCAGATTTAGATCGGTCAGTGTGTACAACTTGTGCAGCGAGGCCTTGTACGAACGACTGTGGTGTCCTACACATTTACACGACCCATATGCCGCACAACACCGCATACAGACACAATTCGTCTTTCATCAGTTATAAAGAGCGAGAGAGACCAGTGTTCGAAAGTCTGATTCATTTTAATGAACCGATTCATTATGACGGTCTGTTCAAATGAATCGAATCTCAAAACAGACTCACCTGTCCTTTCGAGGCTTAAAAACATCGCGTGATTTTATATGGAGAGTGAGATTATGTGATTCACAATATTAAGATATTAAATGTTAATCATGAGTTAGCGATTTAATGACGGGGATCTCATGGTAGGATAATGAGAAATGTGGTTAGGCTATTTAAAAGAAATAAGAAAAAACTGGTTTTAACATTGATGTAGGAACTTTGATTAAAGTAATATATATATATATATATATATATATATATATATATATATATAACACACACACACATATATATACACACACACACACACACATATATATATATATATATATACACATATATATACATATATATATATATACATATATATATATATATATATATATATATATATATATATATATATATATATATATATATATATAGTTTTAATATAACTACTTGAAATTTTGTTAAGAAATCAAAATAAAAAGTAGACCTAGAAGTTGAAAATAGCCTATCTAAAAAGCATAAAAATGTGGAAATACTAAAAAAAATTTAAAATAAATGACATAGGCCTGCAAACATTGTTATTAGTTCCAGGGTTATTGTTAAGAGACAATAGTTAGATAGCTACATATAAAATCTTACGCCATTATCACGAGATAACTCATAAAAACTTATTTAATATGATGACAGCTACTCAAGACGAAAATGTTTTCTTTTATTATGAGATTCTTATCAGATACACTATTAACTAATAATAAGACTTAATATGTCATATAATAATGACTATCATATAATAACTAATATCATAACCGGCTTCATAGCTCGAACCTCATTTTTTAGTTTTCGCTTTACAAATCGAATCGACTGAAAAAGAATCAGTTCAATTCATTCATTCGTCCACGAATCAAATATGAAAGAGAGAGAGACAGCCCCGTCCTCAGAGTATCGGAGGTAGTGTGGGCGTGCACTGAGAATCCTGCAAACATTAACCAGGTGGTTTTTCCTCGCACATTTCCCTCTCATTTTCCTCCTCCAAGCTGCGCTGGAGAGACTTTCCTGTGCGTCACGAGGAATCAAAGTAACTTTACTGGAGCAATGCGGGAGCCGAACCCCAGCATCTCTTCGGATCCAGACCCCTGAAACCCCCACAAACTCCACTCATGGCCACCGCCTGGTCACCCGCCACATAGAGCACTTTGTAAGAGAGAAACCTACGAAATCTCGGGACAGGAGCTTCATTAAACGAGCGACTATCTTTTAGATCCAGATGGCGGGACACGAATGGGATGATTGGTTTGAACGGGAGGAACTGATCGGGCAGATCAGCGACATCCGAGTGCAGAATCTGCAAGGTAAGAGTGCTGGAGGCATGGGATGGGTAAAATAGTATACATATTTCATGAACATGAACATTTCTATATGGAGTAACTGGAGTCGATGCAATGTCTCCATTCACCTTTCGCTATGAAAAACCGATACACTTACATTTAACAATGTACCGGCGAGATATAACCGTGTTGCGCTTTAGGGTTTCATTATGGCAAGCCATATTAACATGCATTCATTAAAAACCTACTACAATCTGTTTTTTTTTTAACTCATACATATTTCCAAAATGCTAATACATTGACCTATAATTACCAATATTTTCAGTCTCGTTATTAACTTTTAAGTATTTAGATAGACCAAATGGGTCTGACCATAGTGAAAGTGCGATGTATGTTTTTTTTTTTGTGTAAGTTTATTTTGGGATTTCCAGTAACACTAGCAACAGAGGCCATTACATACAACATAGTTCACATTTTTTTAGCATCTCACTCTGAGTTTTGCATTCTTATGATCACTTGTTAATATTTTAATATGCCGAAACCTATCTGACTTTGAATTAAAACAGATATGAATCAACTTTTGTTCAGGCAACCCATCAGCTAGTTGGTACTTAAGCACAAGCATTATAAAAAAATAACTTTATGCAATAAGTACAAATAGATGCTAGTAAGTTATTCATTGAATAAATGTTACAGCAGCTTAAGTGTATTTCTATTCAGTACTTTGTATGATTAGTAACTTGAGGCGGTTATAACCGTAAAATGTTGAGAGTTCAAACAAACATAAAAAATTCTAAATTATCTGTTGTATCATAAACATGATGCAGTACTTATGAATCACTAAAAAACTGCTGAATGAATCAGCTTTTTCATTTTCATAGACAAACTTTCTAGATAAGGGATGCAACAGTTGTCTTGAGTATAGTCTGCGTGTATTCACCTGCAAGGCAGCATCCAGCCTGTTTGTTATTCTTAGTCATAAACAAAGAATAAATCATTATCCTGGAAAGAACTGATCTAATGAGCAAGGAGTTTTACACATCACTGATTGTCCATGTTATTGGTTTTGCCACCAATTACTTTAATGTTCACCGTTAATCGCTGCTCAATGTTGGTCGGTGGCATTTTGGGGCTGTTTAGTATTGCAGGTTGCATGACTAAAAATATGTCATGCCATAAGAAAATGAAAATTATGGCCTGTAAAGTAGCTCTCTGATGAACCTTCAGATTGAATGTAAGCCCTCTGCTCCTGTGGCCTTGTGCTGTTCATTGAAATAAGGATTAAGAATGTAATGTGGTTTGTATAGGGCTTAGTGGCAGAGAAATTACTGTAGAATATAAACGAAACACTGCAGAAAACAGATGCTGGAAGCAGATTACATAACATCTTGATTTCATTGAAAGAGCAATGCCCTCTGCATTGGACCACTGGAAATTCAGTGCAGTGTTCCCATAGTCGGGCCTTAGAGTGCTTTCCAGATAACTGGGATGCAGACACATCTCAGTGCATGACTGCCACAGGTTTGGTTTGAAAAGGAGGCAAAATCCATATCTGTATTAAATGTGCATGTGTGCACACACTTCCACACATGGTTCTTACCTCATGTTATCTCCTCTCCAAATGAAAAATTGCACAAAATAGTAGCACAAAAAATTTGGTTTTAACTCGAGAAATTACATTATTATTAATAATACAGATAGAGGTAGCCGATCATTGCATAAACTAAAACTAAATCAGACACCTAAATATTATATATTTCTACAGTTTTCTATTATAGGCATCATATTTAGCAAATTATGAAGCTCAAAAATATTAATTTGTCAGCAATTAAAAAAAAAAATCAGGTTTTGAGGGTTGGTAAAATAACATATATGCATTACAATATCCTTAATTTAACATTTTAATTGTTTAAAAAATATGTAATAAATAGACCAGTTACCAATTAGCAGTTGCTAAAATGTAAAAAGTTAAATTTGTGTTGTCATATTGGCCATAACAAACTGTTGATTATCTGTTATTATTGGCTAATAAATTCCATATCACCCTATTTCTCCTAAATAATGCTTAAACATTTCACACTCTTGTATGCTTTATCTTTTAATTACACTGTAAATATGGAATATGAAGTATTGTAATATGTTGCCCAAATAAAGCAGGAAAAAACAATGTGTATGCTTCTAGGAAAGCATCTGCTTGTATTCAGTGTTTGGACTTGGTCTGTAAGTGCTTTTCTTTTCATAAAGTAAAGGTTTATGAATCTTCTAAAATGGTGATAAAACAAAACCACTTGCCACGAAGTAGAGCACCGCTGATGATGGCAGTATTTAGTATCTATAAGAGTCCCACATCTGCTGAAGCGTTCTGAAGTGCTGAACCAGAGCCAGTGTGCGCTAGGGTAGAAAAAGTGCAATAAAGTAGAGATCAGTGCGACTATACTGGGCTCTCTCTGGACTAAATAGTTTTAGAGTTGTCAAGCAGGACAGGTTTTCATATGAAGTGTTGAATGAGAAATTGCTGAAGTGCCCCCTCCCTCCTTGCTTCACATGCACACTTGCAGGTACTTATTTTGGAAAGCGCTGTTCTATATTAGAAGGCTTTTCAAGAAGAGTTGACCGTAGGGTAGAAGTCTTTGGTTTGAGTTTGCAGAAACGTCTGGAAATCAGGACAGAATCTCCCATTTTTATCTGTAATTTTCCTCAGGCAGCTGCAGCAATTCTGATAACTCACTTTAAAGTCCTCCCTTCTGTTCCCTGTTTATGCGTGAAACATGATGAAATCAAAGTAGTTCATCCTCGATGTGTGGCATTTGTTTGGTTCGAGGGATAATTCACTCCAAAATTAAAATTCAGTCATCATTAACTCAGTATTTGTTGTCTAAATATCTCCTCTTGTGTTCCGCAGAAGAAAGTCAAACAGTTTTGGAAATTTTGACAGCGTTTTCATTTTTGGATGAACTAAGCCTCAAAACCCAGAATTCATATGTATTTTCTAATGGGACTCCATACAATGCAATGCACCATTCACTAAAATGTAATGTACTTTTTGAAAGAGATTTCCCTATGGTTTTGCTTCAAGCATAGTTCAGTATTTTCTAGGAATTACTAGTAGTACGGTAAAGTGTTAGTACAGTGTCTAAAGGACTTCGGAAACCTCGGAATGTCACTGCCATTTCCCACAATCCTCCTTCATTTAGATCTTAGGGATTCTATTTTTTCACTAGACATCTAAAGCCGTTTCATGGCTGAAGGAGAGCCATACTGTAGGTGTACCAATATCTATATTTAGCCGGCACTTTCTCCAGCACGCATGAGCGAATCTCCTGTCTGACATAGGCTGCATGTAAGGAGGATGCAGCTGAGTGCTAGAAACCTCTGCAGCTGAAAATTAACTCTATAGTTTCCAAGCCAGTTACTGGCGAATCTGATGGAAATGGATAATTGTGGTATTGCTTTAATCACGCTTTGCTAATGGGATGTTATAGTCTGCTATGCAGCATCAGTTTAGGCTTTCATATTGATTGTTTCATGGAGACAGTGGCCTGGCAAACTGTGTGTATTTTATTAGTGATGCTTGCCAAGGAAATCTATGAATCATACTTCAAATTATGCAGCCTACATTTTTTTACTTTGATGATTTTTAGATGATAAAACAAAAGAATCCTATAGCGTTACAGTGAAGAACATTTTAGCAACTGTATAATGATGTGTAGGTGAGATTTGGATGAGGATGCAATATATTTTATTAATGTTTATTACATTTATTATTATACTTGGCTTCAAAAAATAAATAGATTTGAAGTGTATAATGAAATTGTCTAATAAATCCTTCAAGCTTAAAAATCCTTCAGTGTTCCATAACTCATCTTTTGTACTCAAAAGTAAGCAGGAAGACTTTTTAACTTTGTGATTTTTGTTGTAGTTCCCCAACTATTTTTTTAAATATATTTTTTTACTGTTTTAGGAACATATTTATTTCTGTTTTAGGTAATGAGAAAGCTATATTATTATTGGCAGGTGTTTCTGACAGCTGGCACAGCCCAGTTGTGATGAATAGTATCCGTGTTGTAAAACCTGTGCTTGCTCTGTCAGTTTTATAAGTAGACTCATTGTCTAAAAGAGCCTAGTTTTCCTGATTGGCCAGTCGTCATGGTAGAAAGATGATAGAAGTCTTATTCAAAAGAAAATATATGGTGTAATGTCTTGGACTTAAATTAATAGCAGTGTTCATGATGATAAAATATCCATGCTTTGTCTCTTAAACAGAATATTGTTGGACAATCAATGAGTAGCATAAAAAGCTCAGGGCCTCTGCTTTGGTTTTATCGTCGTGATACACAAATCGTCAAGAGTCAAAGGGGTTTTTTCCATGGCAGTTTTGCAAAACTGTCAGTTTTACGTTGTTCACTGTAGCTTGCTTAGGGAGAGAAACATGCTCTAATTTCTCTTGCATAAGAGTCTCTTGGTGTCAAGTAGAGTTTGGCTTTTGTGAAAGGATTAATTAAACTCTTTCGGCTGACAGATATCAGCCATTGTCCAACAATAACACCTCTTCTCAGAGCTAAACGCTAACATTTTGTGTTATAAACATATACACTGTCAAACAAATTTTTGAATATGTTTTGTACATTTCTTCATTCACCCACCAATGTTAAATATTTCTTTCTCTTCATCTGTTTATACATTCTGCACATCTGTGATCAGAGGTAAGCTGTTTTCTCTTGACATTGCACAGCCTGACTAGTTATCTCGTTCGCAGTCTAGGGACAGAAGTACGATTTGTTTGATGTTTAAAAAGTGCAGTTTACACTGTGAAGTCTTTAAGCCTCGGAAACAAATGTAATTGTTACATTTAATCCCATTTTTTAAGCATGTAAATACTTCAGCATTTACTTATTTTATCTGGGAGTAGGTCAAATGTTGCGAAACGCTTTTATTATTATTATTTTTTTCATTACAATTACGGACATATTAGTCAGTCATTACAGCAATGCAAAAAAGACATAAAAAATATAAAATAATAAAACTTCTCATATGATGCGGTTTTAAGTTTTCCTTTCTGTTTGGAGTGTTACAAGCTGTTTGTGAATAGATAAGATCCCTGAAGTTGCAAAGACTAAAGTCTCAAACTCAAAGAGATATTGTTTATAAAAGTTAAGACTCGTCAATGCCCTTTACATCAACGTGTGGGAAGATTTGCATAATGCCACCCAAGATTTTCAGCGAAGAAAGAAGGAGTAACTTTGATTTTCACTGTAGTATTGTTACCGCCGCCGGAATGTCGTGGAGACGAAGTGTTTCATTGTCAAAGCGAAACTACTTTGTTTGGTCTTCCAAAAGAGGACACAACTAGAAATCAGTGGTTAAGTTGTATTAACACCACTGTTCCAGAACAGTTCAAACCAAATATACAGATGTGTGCAGTTATTTTTACGGAGGACAGAGTAGCCTACAATGCAGGTGTTCTGACCAATAATGCTGACTCGTAGTCTGTAAGTACGTTTTCATATTTAAAGGATTTGCGATTCAAACGCGAGTTTTCAGCATTGTAGAGTGCTAGTTGTTTGTTGTTTATCCGATCACAAATGCAGACTTGGCTTTATGTTTACCCTGCGTGATGCAACAAAATGCATAAAAAAACAGTATAAGTCATTATAATCAGTAATTATGTCCCCACTGGATGCAAAAAATGCCTCGTTTGTAATGGGTTTTATTGGTTTTGTCTCATCGCACCGGGACATGGCATCACAGTTTGGTAAGGGGCGTAAAATTTCCGTCACATGCTTGAGGTATTCAGCAACAAGATTCAAGATTCAAGATAATATGCACTGGATAGCTGGCCAATCAGAGCACACCTCGCTTTTCAGACTGATGAGCTTTGTAAAAATCGACAGGTTTCAGAAAAGCGGGAGGAGAAACAATAATGTACTGTGTGTGGAAATTATTCTTTTTTTAACCTTAAACTGCATAAACACATTTTATTACACCAAATACACCAAATAATGTTCTTTTTTTTGCAAGGTCATATGAGCCCTTTAAATACATTTTTATTTATTTAATTTACTGTTTTTAATTTTTAACATTAAAGGGGGGGTGAAATGCTATTTCATGCATACTGAGTTTTTTACACTGTTTAAGAGTTGGATTCCCATGCTAAACATGGACAAAGTTTCAAAAATTAAGTTTTGTTCCCAAAATACTCCTTCCGGTTTGTCACAAGTTTCGGAAAGTTTTTTTCGAGTATGGCTCTGTATGACATTAGATGGAGTGGAATTTCCTTATATGGGTCTAAGGCACTTCTGCCGGAAGAGCGCGCGCTCCCGTATAGCGAGGCTGAGCTGCACAGACATTTCACTGATCAGAGCGATTCACTGATCAGAGCGAGAGCGTCGCGAAAAGTCACAAAAGAAGTGTGTTTTTGGTTGCCAGGGCAAGACAACCCTGCACAGATTACCAAAAAAAAAAAACAGCATTAAGGGACCAGTGGATGGAGGTTATTTTTACAGAGCATCAATGGAGTTGTGCAAGTGTTTTTGTTTGTTCCCTGCATTTCGAAGATGCTTGTTCACAAGGCCCAGTTTGACGACGGATTTGCTTATCGTTTATTTCTTAAGGATGATGCAATCCCAAGGAAAAAGGGTCACTATCGTGTGTTGGAACCGCAGGCGGTGAGTAAAACTACTTCAAATATCTCTGCCTCCTTGTTAGTGCGTCCCCTCCCATGCCAGAGACCCGGGTTCGAGCCCCGCTCGGAGCGAGTCGTTGCTGCTGCTGCTTTCATTCAGTTTCAGCCTCGGGGTCTGATTCGGTTTGTGGTTTGTTTTGGATGATGGGTTTTCCCTCACGGTAATGTCACAGCTTCCAAACGCTCTAAACGCAAAAGCCTACTGGTGCTCGTGATTCTTTAGCTCCGCCCACACGTCACGCCTCCAGCCGGTCGTGTTTTTCCCGGAAAGATCGGTACAGACTATCTTTCTCTTATGAATATAATTAAACTAAAGACTTTTTGGATTTATGAAAGATGCAGTACTACTCTATATGTACTCAAGATTAACAGGATATTGAGTGAAAACGAGCATTTCACCCCCCCTTTAAATAATTGCTGTTATAGTGAAGTCTAATGAAAATATAATTTTAAAAATTAGAAACACCTGTTTTATGAGCAAATGAAAATTTGGGAGAAGAATCTGTTTAATTAGCATTAGAAGAATGTTACAATGCAAAAACTTTTGAAAATAATCTTTGTTTTCTTTATGCAAAATATGTCTTATTGACATGAAATGTGTCCCGAACCCATGGGATATAGTGTGGCATGTGAAGTACACAAGCAGCAGCTCTCTTTGTAGCACTTGCAGCCCTCAGAGGATTGAGAATGTATGTATTTAGACCGAGGAAAACATTGACATGCTCACAATGGATGCTTTCAGAGTTTAAGAAAAACTGAAGCATGACTCAGGGACATTATCCAGTGTGCCATCTTTTAAACAAACACAGTAGAGTTTTTGACCAATTCAATTGTATATGGAAAGCCCTAAATACATTTTAGAAGATTTCTTATGTGTAGTATAATGATATAATGCCCACCCAATTGGCACTCAAGCCCAGCTAATCATAACGATGTCACATTTTGTGTGAAATTAATTATTATGTAGTTGCCAATATGGGGAGAATACCGATTTAGCCAGTGAATTTATATTTTCTGTTTTTGCAAAAAAAAAATTGTATTGCACTTTTTTGTAATATGCCTATAGGCTTACCATTAAATTGGCAGCCTACCCAAAGAGCAAATTTAAGTAAGCACTATTTAAGTAGCTGGCAAAATTTGATATGGTAGCATTTATAACCATGCAATTTGGCTTGTTTTTCTGCCAGTGTTTCATTGTTACCCAACATACAGAGAATGTAACTTCTGACTCTTCTACAACTTTTTATTGAACAGATTTCTGTTGTTGTATGCACTGGCCCATCAACTTCCATTGAGATGAATGGCAAGGGTGACAGATTATATAGACCCCCTTGCTTGCAGCATAAATCAAACTCTTATGTTTGGCTTTTGGAAACCCTTTTCATGAGAAGACTACATAATTGACTGGTGGTTTCTATTTGATGCCCCTCTCGTACCATTTATGGGAAACTTTCCTGTTTAAAATTCACAATGTCTCCTGATGGCAAGAACAGTAGGTTTCCTGCTGGATGATATCTCACTTGGCAAACCCATTCTTTGCATGTTAAGCAAATAAGAGTCACATGATTCTGAGTCTCTGTGTATTTATCAGGTGAAAACAGACTCTGACTGAAAGTAAAGAGTCCTTAATGATAATGAATCTGGTAACTGAGACTTAAGTGATTTTGTTAGTTACTTTGTATGAATTGCATTTGGTTCTTGTAATATTTGACAAATCTGAGGATTTTGAGAGAAAATTATATATATCAGAGAGATGGTTCTCCAATCGCATTTTGCATTTCACCAAAAAATTATGTCATTCTTTTTGGCCAAAGCATTGTTTTGATGGACACATTCACTTATTAGAGGATTTTTAGTTTTTAGCTTTGAACGTCTGTGGATCTCACAGTGCAGACAAAATGTGTCTGTTTCGTAATTTTTAAGAGAGATGTGGGAACATGTAGGAGCCGTTCACTGAGAACTGAAAATAGAGCAGAGTTTGCTTTGTTAAGCAAAATTATTGCAAATCAGCTAATACTTAGCATATGAAAAAACTCAAAGCATATTTCTAAAGCCATGTTGTTATAAATTAATACAGCCCTTGACATAATGCAATAACATTACTTAGGGTTGCAACAACTAAATGATTAAATAGTTTATAAAATATGTTAATGAAACTGACGTTTCAGTTTATTCATTAATGTAGAGAACCTCCATTAGTGATTGAAAAATGCATTTCTATATTTAAAAAAAGCTAATTTATAGAATTTGTTTTCTGGTTACTTCATGCAGTTCAGTCATAGTTTTTCACAAAACCAAAAAAAAAAAAGAAATATAGGATTATTTTTGCACAAAGGATAAATAATTTGGATTGTTACATTATTTTATGACAATTAAGAACATGTTAATTGTTATTACCTTAATGTAAATGTCTTATTTAATTTTTTTTTACTCTAAAACTTGCTTCTACAGTAATGAAAATTGCTAAAAAATCGAATAACTGACCATCCCATTCTGATCTCTGATGGAATATTCAGTCAATCAAAGAAAAAATCTTCAGATTAATCAGCGGCGTTCATAAATTTGAGTCACAAACAGAACTGCTGATCACAGCAGAACAATCTAACTGTCCTAACAAAGATATTTTCATGAAAGGTTCCAGCTTTGCTCATGTTGAGCCCTCAGACAGCCAGAGTTCAGGCCAGTTTGTCATACTTGAGAGCTCAAAGCTGTCCTGCGCAGCCAGGCAGTGGCCTTTTGTGTTTATGAGCGCTGGCTCTTTGGAGCTGGAGGACGGCCCCCTCATTAAACAGACATGGTCTGTGCAGAAAGATGGAGAGGACTGTGTTCTTGGCTGGGGCCCCTGGCCTGAAATGCTTTATAGTTCCTTCGGCAGGAAAAAAAGAAATGAAGGCTGGTGTGTTAATGTTCTTAGTGATTTCTACGAAGGGATTGCTTTTGTAGTTAAATAAAATTGATATTGCCTCACTGAACATCAAAGTTATTATCTAGTTTAATCTAAGGAATATTGGTACAATATCAATGTCAATAATCTTTTACATTTATATTAACTTTACCATCATCAAACACTTAAGTTAATCTTTAAAAACACTACTTTTAAATATCTACCATTTAGCAATTAGTGACTTGTGATTTGGAACTTAAACTCAATCAAAGATGTTTGGATGATGCATATATAAATATGTAGAATATTTTAGTATGAACAGACTTCATTTGTTTTTGTGCTCTGTAGGTGATTGAAACTTAACCAGCCGGTATATCATACTGGGGCTGTTAATGTAAGAGCAGCCATTAGTAACCAGAATCCTTTGCAAGGATTAACAGTTTATTAGGGCTGCTCAAAAAGACCCAGTTCTTGGAAACCAGGAAATTGCAAAACACTGTGTTGTTTCATTCAACTTTGCATTACGTATTTAGTAGCTCCTTTGTTTTTTTGTCAATATGGAGTCACATGGAAAATGTAGATAAACGTGTAAAATCAGGGTTTTAGCTGACGTAATTTAACACTAGTTCATTTCAAGGAGACATTTAGCGGGGTCACAGTATCCAAACACTGGCTTGTATTCTGAATAATGAATTGTCTGCCAAAATCACTTGTATTAAGAAAGCGCTCAACTGTGAAGCATTTATGGTGTTATTAAATGTGTTGTCACAAAAAAAAATGGTTTCAGCTTGGACACTCTCTGAATGTGCACTATTGTGCTGTTGAGTTCAGTGTATGTGGCGACATGCCTAGACTTCCTGTTTGACTGTTCGGTCATTATTCCATCATGGCATTTGGACCACAGTTATTGATTACAGCAAATGGAGCCTTTATATTTTGGCAGTGAATAATGAATGAGGAAAGCCATGCCTCCAGTGATATCCCCATCAGGATCTTCGTGTTTCTTGTGTGTGTGCACCTATAGAATCCAAATGAGCCGCAAGCAGAGGAAGAGAAAACTTGAGAAGAATCCATTCATCATTCATGTGGTACTGACTGTAAACGCTCTGCCTGACGGATCATATAATCAAACAGTCTCGTGGGAGTCTCCCCGACTGCCACCATCTCTCTAGGCCAGATGTCTTTTATTTCCAAGAGTGTACACAAGGTCCAAAGAAACATGTGACCTTTCCTCCCACAATGAAGTAATACCACTTGGTACCATATTAACTTTT